>NC_036460.1:33009744-33017244 GCF_002775205.1 Xiphophorus maculatus
CTCTCTCTCTGTCTCTCTCTCTGTCTCTCTCTCTCTGTGTCTCTCTCTCTCTCTCTCTCTCTCTCTCTGTCTCTCTCTCTCTGTGTCTCTCTCTCTCTCTGTCTCTGTCTCTCTCTCTGTCTCTCTGTGTCTCTCTGTCTCTGTCTCTCTCTCTCTGTGTCTCTCTCTCTCTGTCTCTCTCTCTCTCTGTCTCTCTCTCTCTCTCTCTCTGTGTGTGTCTCTCTCTCTCTGTCTCTCTTTCTCTCTCTGTCTCTCTCTCTCTGTGTCTCTCTCTCTCTCTGTCTCTCTCTGTCTTTCTTTCTCTCTGTGTCTCTCTCTCTCTCTCTGTCTCTCTCTCTGTCTCTCTCTCTCTGTGTCTCTCTCTCCTCCAGCTCTCCGCCCACCTTTTGCTCCTCTGGCGGCACAGTAGCGCCATCTCGCGGTGACATGCCTAAACCTTTGCCGAGTTATCACCAGAGCAGAAATGGTAATAATGCAGCAGAGATGCTGCGAATTAAAATATTATTTTCTCCTAATACTGTATATGAAATACCTTCACCATGTCAAACCTTCCTTAACATTTGGACTCTTTATAACGTGGTTAACATGACAAAGAACCAACTAATATTTTTAAATATTAGCTGGTTCTGAAAATAAATGCAGGTTTCAGCTCTTTTTTTCTGACAAAAGTTACGTTGAATTCCCTCAAAGAATGACACAAAAACAGACATTTGTTTCAGATGGTTTTCTTGTCATTAGGTCTGAATCTATGTGATTTTTGCTGCTGTTGTTTTTAAACATCATTTTCCATCCTACTGAGAAAAAAATATCCATTCCCAAATTTGCAAATTTTTAAATTTATCTTTATTTTTAATTAGAAAATTAGAAATAAAATAACAGTTCTTTAAACTTTCCAGAGAAGATATTTATCTAAAATTATAAGTTGTCTATTTCCATAAAGTCGTGTGACATTTGCAGCTCTAAATGAGCTTAATTAGGCTGACCTGACAGCAGAAATGACTCTAGTTTGTAAAGATTGCCCCCTGTCCCCTGCTCTCTCAGCGGGATAAGGCAACCTGCCATGAAGCAAAAAAAAAAAAAATGTTTTCAGGAAAAGAGAAAAGCTTCCAGGAGCAGAACAAGGGGTTTGAGGATCTGAGCTGATTTAAAATTCACCTCATTTCACTAGCAAGGACCACGCCACAAAGATATTACATTTGAAAATTTATTGATGAAGGGATGAAGGGATGAAGGGATGATCTGACTGGATTCTGAAGAGCCGGCTCCTGTACAAAAGATTTGAGAGAGATGTCTGATCTTAACAGGTCTGAGATGCGGAGTGAACCTTCAGATGAAACGCTTGCTGAACTTCTGGTCTGAAAATAAAGACTGGCTCATAGGGACTGAGGATGGAATTAGGATGGAAGAGATGATATGAGAAATGTAAGATTTCTCTGACTAATGATACAATTGCATGGTTCACGTAGTCAAGAAATGTAAGCAACTGTTATTGGAAACATTTATCAGTGGGTAAAATTAAATAGAGCAAAGCGATTTAATTGATCTTTCAGGGCTACATGATGAACAAAAGTGAGGAAAGCTGTGAAGTAAAAACTCTTTTCCAAGACATGTCTATGAGTGCCAGAAAATCTGGGTGAATGAGGAGGACTTTGAAGATGTCTGCTTTACAGAGCCCAGAGCCTTGGCCTGCTAAGCGAATGATTTTAATGATCTTATCGAATCCTTCTTTGACTTCTTTGGCTAGAAATGAGTCAACTGTGTCAGGATCTGAAGGAGCAAACTGAAAATAGAGACAGTGAGTGGAATTTTTAATATCTATGCCCAAGTGAAAACCATGAATGAGTCCGTCAACGAGAAAGTTAAATTCTCTATCAGGATGGTGTTTAAGGGCAGGAATGAGAGCATTCACCTTGATTTAGAGGAAAGATATCGTTTTTGTAAATTTACAGTAGAAGAAGGGTTGTGGGGCCAGAATATCCTTGCATAGACGCCGTCACAAATTAGCAGGCGTGCAGCAGTTTGCGGCTGGAGACTGAACTGCCAAGATAGTTGAAATAATTGCAGAGAGTTAGTCATTGAATTCGGACCGGAATTGAATACTAGAGTGTATGGAATTCTTATTGAGGAAACCAATAGCCTTTGAGGTTTGCAGCAAGATGTTCGTTTTCTATAATTCTATTGTTAAGCTCACTCTGACTGCTTATGTGAGGTAAGTTTTCAATTAGTAGAAAATCTTTAAAATTATTTTGAATTTTACAGTGACAAATGCACCAATTGTGATCATCCAAGGGAAATCCTGATATTCTTAATAATGATGGTTTATCTTCATGTTTTTAGATGAAAACAGGTCAATAAAATTACAATAGTTAATTTGTTTTTGTATGTATAATTAAATTATTGGCCTGTCCTTCCCAATTCTGATGAGTCTGCACTGAGGAGCAGACATGAACTACCACACAAAGTCAGATAAATAACCTAGTTACTGTTTATCTACAGTACTTTTAATTCATTTAATCCAAATTAATGAAGTCATGCTGAGAAGGTTAAATGCAAAACACAACCATGCTTGGGGGTAATAAACAAGAGATTATTGTTTATAATAACTGACAATAAGGGCACCAAATCAATTGCTGCCCTTGACCTGAAATAATCTTGGGCCGGCTTTGTGAATGATAAGGATTAATTGAATTGCTGTGGTTTTAAGGTGAGGCGTTATTAAATGAATACAATCTTTCCTAATTTATTGACTGAAAATTCATTTCAGTTCAATAAGTTTTAATGGTTAAAAAGAGGAAATAAATAGAGATCTATGTAGAAAGAATACAAATTATACAAATAAATAAATAAATAAATAACAAACTGCATTCCTGGTCTTTTATTAACATGTCTAACTTGATATAAAGGTAAAAACATTCTTTTGGAAGTCAGACAGAGGCTACATCAAGAGGTAACTGACATAACAAAACTGTATAAAAAACATCAAAAAGTTCTCATTTTTATTCAAACCACAACATTTTTGAATTCCAAGCAATCCCAGCAGATTTCCCAAAAGAATCTGCTGGGATTATTTTGAATCCAAAAACAGCTACCCTTTCCCTAACTTGATAATGGCTGAAACACCCTGAGACCCTGAGGTGCACTAATGACAATGTGTCCTTAATTAATTGTGTTGTTGGGGATTTATGTGTGTGTGTGTGTGTGTGTGTGTGTGTGTGGGTGTGTGTGTGTGTGTGTGTGTGTGTGTGTATGGGTGGGGCTTTCCCTTTAAGAGGTGCAGCCCAGCTGCATGTCATGTGACTTCGGCCAGGAAGCCAAACTGAGTTAGATTCATGTCACCCATGTGTTTAATCAATCCAGTTTAATCTTTATCTATCTTTGCCCGGACGAAGCATTGTGGGTAGGTTATGTTTAATATATTATTATATATCATTATTTCTTACATTATTTTTTGGTTGTTGCGGTGGATGTTAAATATTTTTGAATATGTTTGTAAGTCTTGTATCCCCTTTTGTGTGTTTCAGTTTCACACTTCCTTGAAACCATTAAACCTGTGGACAAAAGGTCAACTTGCCTCAGAGTCTTTGGGTCAGGGAAGAGTTTAGCTGTACTGTCTAGTGCTTTTCATATGGCGAAGGCAGTATATTAATATTTATTTAATAATTTAGGTAAATCGGTGTAACTTTATTACACCGATTTACCTCGAGTTAACCTGGACTCCTAGTACATTTTTACACCTCTCATGGCAGATTGCCCTTCTGAAGGTTTACAATAACTATGTGCTCAACTACTGCTAGAATTTACTGTCTTTTGGGTTTTGCACTGTAAAAACGTGCTTTCCTTACTGCTCGACTTAGTACCTTTAGACATTTGGGGATGGGTTCATTGTCTTTTTGACATTCAGATTAATTAACTGAGGTTAGGGGCCGGCCCGCCCCGTCCGCGGGGGGGCCCGGCGGAACGAAAGTCGCTCGCTCGGGGCTACGGCTCGGACGGGCACCCTCCCTCCCACCCCCTCCTTACACCGCCTTCCCAGGGGCACGGAGCCGAGAAAACGTCTAAGTGTCGACGGGACTCGGTGCAAGTTTCTCGACTCGAAGACCGGCCGCCTTCCCAGGGGCACGGAGCCGAGAAAATGTCTAAGTGTCGACGGGACTTAGTGCAAATTTCTCGACTCGAAGACCGGCCGCCTTCCCAGGGGCACGGAGCCGAGAAAACGTCTAAGTGTCGACGGGACTTAGTGCAAATTTCTCGACTCGAAGACCGGCCGCCTTCCCAGGGGCACGAACCTCAGGGCCTTGCGTGCTGGAGGGTCCAGTCCGAGTTAGGGGTGCTTAACAGTGGGATGCCGCGGTCCGGAGGGGGCGTGAGGTTCCAGGACTTCCAGGACTTCCAGGGCAGGGCACCTGCGCGGGCGGCCGTATCCGCAGCACCTCACCGTCCTCGGCCTCGAGGCTCCGGAGGCCCCGGTGATTTTCGACCTCCATAAATTTTTTTAAAAACGCATTTCCCCGGGGGAAGCCGTATATTGCCGGAAAGGCCAGAGTCCGGAGTATCCTCTGGTGTGGTCGTTTGGCTTCTGGGACGCCCGCAGGAGGAATTAAAAATCGAAAACCCGAACTGCTCAAAGGGTTCGAAAAGGCACTTTCCCGGGGACCAGGGGGTTCCAAACCAGGATCAATAAGCTCAGAATATTGCCCTGATCACGGCCGTGTCACTCCCGTCGTCCTGGGATAAAGTTGAATTTTCGGACTTCCAGAGGGGGTCCCTCAAGCAGGCGGCCGTATCCGCAGCACCTCACTGTCCTCGGCCTCGAGCTCCCGATGCCCCGGTGATTTTCGACCTCCATAAATTTTTTTAAAAACGCATTTCCCCGGGGGAAGCCGTATATTGCCGGAAAGGCCAGAGTCCGGAGAATCCTCTGGTGTGGTCGTTTGGCTTCTGGGACGCCCGCAGGAGGAATTAAAAATCAAAAACCATAATTGGTCAAAACGGTCAAAAATGCACTTTCCCGGGGACCAGGGGGTCCCAAACCAGGATCAATAAGCCCAGAATATTGCCCTGATCACCGCTGTATCACTCCCATCATCCTGGGATAAAGTTGAATTTTCGGACTTCCAGAGGGGGTCCCTCAAGCAGGCGGCCGTATCCGCAGCACCTCACTGTCCTCGGCCTCGAGCTCCCGATGCCCCGGTGATTTTCGACCTCCATAAATTTTTTTAAAAACGCATTTCCCCGGGGGAAGCCGTATATTGCCGGAAAGGCCAGAGTCCGGAGAATCCTCTGGTGTGGTCGTTTGGCTTCTGGGACGCCCGCAGGAGGAATTAAAAATCAAAAACCATAATTGGTCAAAACGGTCAAAAATGCACTTTCCCGGGGACCAGGGGGTTCCAAACCAGGATCAATAAGCCCAGCACATTGCCCTGATCACCGCTGTGTCACTCCCATCATCCTGGGATAAAGTTGAATTTTCGGACTTCCAGAGGGGGTCCCTCAAGCAGGCGGCCGTATCCGCAGCACCTCACTGTCCTCGGCCTCGAGCTCCCGATGCCCCGGTGATTTTCGACCTCCATAAATTTTTTTAAAAACGCATTTCCCCGGGGAAAGCCGCATATTGCCGGAAAGGCCAGAGTCCGGAGAGTAGCCTGGTGTGGTCGTTTGGCCTCTGGGACGTCCGTAGGCGGAATTAAAAATCGAAAACCATAATTGGTCAAAACGGTCAAAAAGGCACTTTCCCGGGGGCCAGGGGGTTCAAGACCAGGATCAATAAGCTCAGAATATTGCCCTGATCACGGCCGTGTCACTCCCGTCGTCCTGGGATAAAGTTGAATTTTCGGACTTCCAGAGGGGGTCCCTCAAGCAGGCGGCCGTATCCGCAGCACCTCACTGTCGTCGGCCTCGGGGCTCCGGAGGCCCCGGTGATTTTCGACCTCCATAAATTTTTTTAAAAACGCATTTCCCCGGGGCAAGCCGCATATTGCCGGAAAGGCCAGAGTCCGGAGTATCCTCTGGTGTGGTCGGTTGGCCTCTGAGACGTCCGTAGGCGGAATTATAAGTCGAAAACCATAATTGGTCAAAACGGTCAAAAATGCATATTTTCGGCCAAAATCAACCATGGGCCGACAGCCCGCGGTCCAGAGAAGGGCCCTGTGCGGCGGAGTCGTCTCTAAACGGTTCACAGAAGCCGTGATAACCGTCGAAAGTTTGGCGGACCTCCAAACCATTGCCCATCCCCGCTAAAATCGGGGCTTCACCAAGGCTTCGGCAATAGACGGGATTTCGAGACCTTACGGAGAAAAATCCCACCGGCGGGATTATAGGAGAGAGTTGGAAAAGAGGACTTTGAGCGAAAAATGACAAAGTGTTTTGATCCAGAGAGGTTTTAGGGGTCTTTTGGAGCTCAGATAAGGCCGATTCAGACCCCTTTTTCGGCTTTTTCCAGCATTTTAAGCCGTTTTTCCAGATTTTCTCTCCGCTTCTCTGGATCTCTGTGGTGGGCTCTGGACGGTGCGGTGAGAGCCCAGACAGGTTCCGTGGGAGTTCCAGAGCGTAGAGAAGGCTCCTTATTGAACTTTTTTTCGGCTTTTTCCAGCATTTTAAGCCGTTTTTCCACAATGTCTCTCTGGCTTTGTGGATCACTGGGGCGGTACAGGAGTGGGCTCGGGCCGGTCCGGTGAGTGTCCCAGGCCCATCTGATGGGCCTGGAGCCTGTCTGGGTCGGTTCTGAGCTCCGTGGAAGCGAGAAAGCACGGGCAAAGGTGAGCCGGGCTGAGGCCGAAGACGGTGCTCTGTGGACGGCTTCGCAGCGGTCCCAGGTGCTGGCTGGAGCTCCTAGCCCTGGCCGTGGGCTCCGGCCGGTCCGGTGAGCGTCCTCGGTCCATCTGATGGACCGGTGGCCTCTCTGGTTCGGTTGTGAGCTGCGTGAAAGCTCGGTGGAGGAGGACGGGCAGGGCAAAGGCTGCAGACGGTGCTCTGTGGACGGCTTCGCAGCGGTCCCAGGTGCTGGCTGGAGCTCCTAGCCCTGGCCGTGGGCTCCGGCCGGTCCGGTGAGCGTCCTCGGTCCATCTGATGGACCGGTGGCCTCTCTGGTTCGGTTGTGAGCTGCGTGAAAGCTCGGTGGAGGAGGACGGGCAGGGCAAAGGCTGCAGACGGTGCTCTGTGGACGGCTTCGCAGCGGTCCCAGGTGCTGGCTGGAGCTCCTAGCCCTGGCCGTGGGCTCCGGCCGGTCCGGTGAGCGTCCTCGGTCCATCTGATGGACCGGTGGCCTCTCTGGTTCGGTTGTGAGCTGCGTGAAAGCTCGGTGGAGGAGGACGGGCAGGGCAAAGGCTGCAGACGGTGCTCTGTGGACGGCTTCGCAGCGGTCCCAGGTGCTGGCTGGAGCTCCTAGCCCTGGCCGTGGGCTCCGGCCGGTCCGGTGAGCGTCCTCGGTCCATCTGATGGACCGGTGGCCTCTCTGGTTCGGTTGTGAGCTGCGTGAAAGCTCGGTGGAGGAGGACGGGCAGG